>NC_064923.1:658235604-658248104 GCF_023897955.1 Schistocerca gregaria
TGTATGAATGTTGTCTCTGCCAAGGGAATGCCTGTCACATCTAGAAATAAACTTTCCTGCAGACAAAAAGATATGGTGCTATACTAGCTGAGTGGGATAAAGCTGAATATGTGTATGCCAATCGCTGTTTGTGATATAAGTGATTGTGACTGGGTTTGCGAATGATCAGCATTTTGTAATTACTGGTGAAATCCATAGATTCAAATTACCAGGGTGGAAGTAAGTGACAAACAGGAATAACAGTTCCGAAAGATTATGTATTATCTTCTTGGTGTATCAAAGTAAACGAAATTTTGATAGAAAATTTGTGGCCAGACCATTACACAAGTAAAAGTGCTAGTTGTACAGTCACTGGCTAGCAGCCGCCAAGTTCTGTTTTGGGAGCAGCATGGAAAACGCATTGTACACACACACACAATAACGCCTGACTGGAGGACAAATGTGGGATAATTAAACCGGTGATAGTAACAGATTAGTGAAGTTACCAGGAGAATAAGACTTAATACTGGCAATGGTTGCAGAATTAGTGATAAGATTGTTTGTTAGAATGAGGAAGGAGAAGAAACTGGGGTGTCACACAAATTGTGGAAGAATATGATGATTCCAAATTCATATAAAAAATTTTGTACTACTACTTTTCGATTTCATGCTTAAGAAGCTGGAGTGTATGAATGAAATGTGAAATCATTTCCTAATGTAAAGTTTTTTGCTTGTAGTAGGCCTAGGCATTTGATAATGGTACTTCGTGAACTATATTTGGTCGTATTACAAAAATAACCATTTGTGCCAAACCAGTCTCACTTAGTTTGTTAAAATTGCTGCAATATTAGACAGGACTATTTTGTTTTATCTAGCAGACAGTGGCAAGATAAACGTAATCAGATTGGGAAACTGCACCAGTCTTAAGTACTATCTGTATTAATAACTTCTTAAGTATTAGACGACAACCTTTCGTTTTTTTCATGTAGCAAAAGTTAGACGGATGTTTAATGAAATAAGATCCTTTTGCAGAAAGGAAAGCATGCCTTGTAAAGAGGTAGCAAGATTAGAGAGAGAAATTCTAGAACATAAGGGGCGAGGAAATGTGTACTATCATGCTTGTGTTTTGCCTTTACTGGTTTTATGTATCCTAAATTTAACTTCACGCACAACAGCAAGTTGTTAGCTAATAGGCAATAAAGAATGCAAGTTTTCTGAAGAGTTCTTGCTCTCCTGGGTACAAATAATCCCATCCAGTATAGAGCTTTTTTTAAAAAAAAAAGAGGTGCAGGATGTCGAACCTTCTGACTGGACACCACAGGGCATTTTAATTTCCACTGCCCTGAATATAGTTTGATGGCATCCATTACATAATATACTCATTTGAATTCCACAGAGCGAAACACAGTGACGTGCGATAGAACGCTGTTTGAAGAGGCGTGGCACTGCACTTCGGCGCACTTTGAGACCAAATAACATACCTTACATGTCCTCGAACACATACATAGCACACACCTTTCTAAAGAGAGTGATACATAAACATATTTTTGAAAAGTTGATTTTTAAAACTTTTTGCTTGCTAACTGATGATGGAGGAAGGGAGGGGGAGAGGGTCGGTGGCGCACCAGTTCGGAATTATCATAGATCCAGGGTTGATGCACAGAGCAGTCTAAGTTGTAGTGGGGAGGTGGGTAGTCTCCACGTGACCCATGTTCACGTTTAGTGGTTTTGCTGTTTCCTCTTAGTTTATTGCTCTCACGTCAAATGAAAAACAAAAAAGCAGATTTTATGGCCGGGCGCTATCAAATGAATTTTAATATATTCACATAATCACGAAAGGCTAAAATGTATTGGTGTCAGATTTTATTTTATTTCCACCCTTCTTACAGTCAAGCATTTTCGACTTTGCAAAACAATGAAGGTATTTTTTTGGGTTTGCCAAAGAAATTTGGCTTTTATTAATCTTTCCCACTGACTCAGTCAATTTCTTTGAAACGAAGAGTTTAATTCCACACTGTTGGCCAGTTTAAACAGTATGTGCATTTCAAGTGCATGTTTTTATTTTCTACCATGTATGGCATTGTGCTATAATAAAGAACGAAACATGAGATAATACTGTTCTGGTTGTTGTTGTTGTTGTTGTTGTTGTCTTCAGTCATGAGACTGGTTTGATGCAGCTCTCCATGCTACTCTATCCTGTGCAAGCTTCATCATCTCCCAGTACTTACTGCAACCTACATTCTTCTGAATCTGCTTAGTGTATTCATCTCTTGGCCGCCCTCTGATTTTTTACCCTTCACACTGCCCTCCAATGCTAAATTTGTGATCCCTTGATGCCCCAGAACATGCCCTCCCAACCAGTCCCTTCTTCTTGTCAAGTTGTCACAAACTCCTCTTCTCCCCAATTCTGTTGAGTACAAAAGCTAATATTCTCTTCTTGTCCAAACTATTTATCGTCCATGTTTCAGTTCCATACATGGCTACACTCCATACAAATACTGTCAGAAACGACTTCCTGACACTTAAATCTAAATCTATACTCTCTTCAGAACCGCTTTACTTGCCATTGCCAGTCTACATCCTCTCTACTTAAACAATCATCAGTTATTTTGCTCCCCAAATAGCAAAACTCCTCTACTACTTAGTGTCTCATTTCCTAATCTAATTCCCTCAGCATCACCCGACTTAATTCGACTACATTCCATTATCCTTGTTTTGCTTTTGTTGACGTTGAACTTATACCCTCCTTTCAAGACACTGTCCATGCTTCTGGAAGTAACATGCGGTGTTTGGTGGAAATCGAATTCGAATTTATACCTTCGAAATATGAAAATATGCAGTGTATAATGTTGCTTGCACATCAGAGTTTTCTAGAATGTGTCCCATCCCAGTGAGTTCAGTTTTCTAAACTGCTGGCAAATTCTATTCAGGTGGTGTATAAAATAACAATTCAAAGGATTGATAAGTTTTACAGTATTGAGGAAAAGTATACTGCCACTTAACGTGGAAAAAGTGTACTTTCACCCAGGAGAAGGTGTGTTTTTTACCAGGAAATCCAGGATTTTCCCCCTTGTCTATGTATACACCCTGTAACACTCAAGAATTCAAAGCATTGTCACTCAAGACTACCTGCAAACATTCTTTAATTTAAAATCTGCAAATATCTGTGACTAGCTACTTTCTACATGCTGAAGGATTGATCTGAATTAGGTTGTAACATACCAAAACTGATGCTAAATTGTACATAAGTTATGATAAAGCACTGAGATAGAATAGAATGTAAATAATAATCCCTCAGATCACTGTTTACCTTTGTTAGCAGTGATGCGGTTGTTTAATTGCTTTCTCTTTCGAACATTCTCAATGTGCTGTTAATTCAGCGTTGCAGCCAGAAGAGTGTTGAAAGACAGTGAAGTTCTAGTTTTTTGCTTGTGCCTCAGTGAAAATTTCCACTGTGACACTCTTAACTTAGAATTTTTGAGACATCAGTGTATATGGCAGTACATACAGGGTGTTACAAAAAGGACTTTCTAACTTTCAAAATTCGTATAAATTAATTCATAGCACCTACAGAGGTGATTGTAATGTCAGTGTGTAGAGAAATACATAAAATTTCGTCTCGCGTAGTTCTCTAGAGCCGAATCGCACTGTAAGAAGCGTTAGCGGCAGTTTCATTCAACAAGGCTGCCTTCACTGGACTTCAGTGTGCTACCTGTGTGTTTTGGTTTGAAGTATTGAAGTCTGCAACTACAGTTCAGAATAATTTCTGTACCAAGTACACTAAAGATCCTCCTAGTAGGCCTACAATTTGGTGTAAATGTTTCTACAAAACAGGTTGGTTGGTCGTCAAGCACGCCTGATGATGTCGTTGAGCAAGAGAGAAAAAAATTTTGTCAACCGCCCTACGAAATTGACCTAGCGTGCATGTTGTGGACTGCAAATCTCACAAACGACTGTTGGGCATGTATTGAGAAACAGTTTGCTTTTGAAACTGTACAGATTGACAATCATACTAACAGTAAAAGACACTGATAAAATTGCTTGCAAGAACTTTTGTGAGGATATGTTAAATTGATTATGTGAGGATGAACATTTCGTGGTAAAGACCTTCATCTCTGATCAGTTGGTTTTTCATGTAAGTGGCAATGTTAACACACACACACACAACTGTAGGATTTGGGGCAGTGAAAATCCACATCAGACATTGCAGCATGTTCATGATAGCCCTATACTTAACATTGTTCATGCATTGAACAAGAAAAGTGTACGGCCCCTTTTTTTCTTTCAGAGAACTACCAACAGGATAGTGTACCTGGATATGTTACAACAATTTTTGATACCATAGGCCGATAATAATGACAAAGAATAAAATGTTTGTTTCATGCGAGATGTTACACCACCCCACTTCCTGGCTGATGTTCGGGATTTTCCCAGTGGCGCTTTCTGGGTCAAGGGACTGGCACGTTCCCCAAATCTGATGACACTAGATTTTTCTTTAATGGGGATTTATCAAGTTCGTATATCCTGTGCTGGGTTCTCTAACTGAACTCTGAGCAAGAATTTATGCTGCCATTGAGCAAGTTACACCTGCAGTGGTATTGCGAGTTCCAGAAGAAATTTATTTCCGATGGGATGGGTGAAGGATAATCAATGAAAGCCACATACAGAATCATTAGTTTCAGGTAAAAAAAAAACCTTGATTTATTTCCCTGCAAAATAGCACTAAATCCAGCTCTATCTTATTTCAATAAATTTCTATGAATTTTCAGAGTTGTAAAGTCCTTTGTGAAACACACTACACACTAGTGGTAGAAGAGGAAGAACTATCTGCTCCAAAACTACAGAAATCATGCCAGAATTTCTCTGATTTGGACAAAATTGTGCGTGATTTGAAAGAAAAATGTGCGTGATTTGAAAGAAAAATGAGCCGTATCCACACACCGGAAAAAAGTAGCTATTCCTATCCTTGAACCTTCTAGCTGGTCTACTGACTACACTGCAAAGGAATTCAATGTTTCTACATATATGGCACAGTAAGCTAGGAAAATAAAAGCAACCCAAGGAGTGCTTCCACAACTTCAGCAGGCTCAGGGTAAGCAATTGGCTACATAATGGTGAAAATGGGAAATGTATGTATACAGATGCAAAAAAGACTGTTGCTATGCAGCATATCGGAACTATATGTAGAATTGAAGGAAAATTACCTGAATACTAAAGTAGGTTTATCATCTTTTTTCAATCTTCGGCCAAAATGGGTTGTGCCTGTAAGTGCAAGGGGCACATACAATGTTGGTGTATGAGAGATCCATCAAAATGCTAAGCTGATGTTTGCTGCTATAAAGGATTCTGGTCTGGATTACAAAGGTACAATGAAGCTGCTAGTGTGTGACATCAATTCCTACCAGTGCATGATACACAGGTGTGAAACGTATCCTGGTAATGCAAATCTTGCAGAACATATGAATAACAAACTGTATTGTGAACTCCTTATGGATGACGATGAACTTGCTTCTTATAAACAATGGGCACACATGTATCACACAAGTCTCAAAACAAAGCAAAGTACAGTGGAAGATTTTGTTTAAATGTGCTGTCAAAAAACGGACAACCTCACCACACACAGCTTCACAGCAACAGCACAATCGGCTCATCTCCAGTTTTTGTAAGGATAATTTGAAACCAGATGAAATTATAGTAATACTAGACTTTTCTGAAAATTATGCATTTATAGTTAAAGATGCCATCCAAGGATATAATTGGGACAACAGTCAACCAACACTCCAGCCATTTGCTATTTACTACAGAGGTGAATCAGGTGTGTGTCATGAACCTGTGCGTTTTTAGTGACTAATTCATGATGCCATTGCAGTTCATGCCCACATTCGCACTGTCACAGCATACATGAAAAACAAGCTGCCTCACATACATTTTGCAAAATACTTCAGTGATGGGGCACTTAGTACAAAAAACTAAAAATCTCAAATTTGTGCATGCATTACCATGATTTTCAGATTCACGCAGAATGGAATTTTTTTGCTACAAGTCATGGTAAAAAGTGTATGTGATGGTACTGGTGCTACCATTAAGCACATGGCATCATGAGCTAGTCTGCAGCACCTTACAGAAGGTCATATTCTAACACCTCTTCAATTATTTATCTGGGTACAGAAAAATTATCTCTGGCATACAATCATTCTACGTTCCAAAAGATGAGGTGAAATCAGTCGAAGAGTTGCTAAAAAGCAGACTGTGCCTGTAACAGTTTTAATGTGTCCCAAAGAGCCATCATCACTTCTCTCCAGTGGACTGGCAATGTGCAGATGTGCAGATGAGCAGACTGTCAGGTTATAACTATAGATTCATGCACAACATGTGTCTTCAGTATGTCTAACTCAGGATTCAGAAGCAAAAGCAGCAACATACAACCAGGTTGCTATGTTATTGCTGATTATGATGATAAATGGTACTTAGGATGTGTTGCAGAGTGCTGTGAAGCAGAAGGTGATTATTTGTGAATTTCATGGCACCAGCAAGATCATTTCATTGGCCATGTTTGGCGGAAAGGTGTTGGATTCCTTACGAACATATTCTTATGGCAGTTCCAGTTCCTACCACAGTGTCAGGAAGACAGTACAATTTGCCACTCGATGTAAAGAGTAGAGTAGCTTAAGTGTGGGAAAACTTCTGCTCGAAGCACAATCGACTGGTTTTTAGCATTTAACGTGCAGTGAACATTAATGATACGTTGTGTTAATCTGTCTGTATGTTGTTGCTTAGTGATTAAACAGTTGTGGGAGAGGATAAGAAGAGGCAGGACAATTTACGATATGTCTTTACAAAATTATGTTGTGGGGCAATGGCTACATCACCAAATACATCTGTCAACTTCCATCGCACACAAATGGCTTGCAATAACATGCTGAAATTTTGAGATTATATATATATATATATATATATATATATATATATATATATATATATATATATATATATATATATATATATAATGGTCTACTTATGCGGTATGTGAACTTTGGCACACATTACATTAAAAAAATATTGCACACCATCTTACTTGTGTAGAGTTAGAATGGGAATGAATATTAAATTTTTAGATTTTATCCTGTTGTAAAATTTGCAATCATGAGTCACTTTTCACACACAAGGCTGTGAATTGCAGTATTAGAAAGTTTTTTTTTTTGTTAGTAGCCCTGATGAAAACAAAATTATCATAATAAAATACTTGTAATATGTAGTAATTCTGTTGTTACTATGACCAGTGTACATACTGGAAAGGTCCACAACTTCCAGATTCTAAGTTGTTATAAACAAGGAATAAAGCAGAACATGGGTGTTACGAACTCTGAAGGAAAAGTGGTGGATGAAGTCCTCTGCAGCTCCTGAAATGGCTGCTTGTCATACTAAATTCTTAGGTGATGAAGACCACTTGAGGCATACTGAAGTGTAGCAGCAGCTAGCTCTTACGGTGGTATGAATAACACTAAACTGTGATGTGTGGATCACATCCAGAAGAGAATGGGCACCAGAGCAAGGAGGCTAAACTTAAGCTTGAGAAACAGGCTTCCTGATGGTAAAATTTAAGAGTAGGCTGGGAAACAATTTTTGTTGCATGAAAACAATGCTAATGTATTATCATTGAGTAACACTGATTTGTTCATAATGAGGCGGACAGAATGGACTACCTTCTTTCACAAATTGTCAACAAATGACAAACCGATACATCAACTCTGCCCTCCCAGATCAGATTCACGGTCTAGTATTGCCATCCCAGCAGCCGCTGTGGAAGTCAAAGCCCAGTTACCTGGCAATCACAGTATGTGGCTACATGGACAGAGACAGAATTGAATGAATCTTGGAACAATCTCCTACGGATTCAGAAAACGAAAACTGATTTGTTGGAAAGACGACACAAAAATGCGGGTGTATGTGGTGTTACTGCTTTTAATGACAACAACATTGTTAAAGTGACTGTGCTACAATGTATTGGAATTAATCCCAGAGAAAACAACACTGAACTTCAATGGGTGGACAAGGTTTGCATTGTAAAGCATAATATGCCGCAGAAATGGCCACTAAGGAATTCAGAAAGGAGGAAAAAGTGTTGGAAAATGATCAAGATGATGACACACAGTATGGGCAGAGTGCTTCTGAGTAAGGAAAGCATCATATTAAGTTGTACTCATTCCAGACTTCAGTAGCCATTCCTAAAAATTTACACCTTTTGGTTGAATTTTTACCCAGTATCTCAGGAACCAAATAAAGCAGAGTATTCAAATTTTAGTGGAGAGGCAATACACTCATTCTCTGAGTCTACTAAACTGAAATAAAACCATTGTGGTATGTATGATCGAAATTATTTTTGGAGAAAATAAAAAATGAAGATTAAAAACTTTAACCATATAGTGAAATTGTATTTCCCAAACTATTGACTGAAACGCAAATGTTTTAGTTTATTACACCAATAACGTGTAATGTCCTGTAAAAGTTATGTCCATTGCTACAGTACAGTGGTTTTTGAAGTACAGGGCAAATACCAAAAATTTTACATTGTCGGTAAAGGACATTCAAATTCCCCATAACTGTTGTCCACTGATTTATGATATCATTACACAGGAAAATGAAAAAGCGACTTATGTAAATATGCCAACTTCATTTTTTTTCCAATATTGTTTATATGGAATAGTCATGTTACAAATGAATGTGGAGGTAATATATGAGGGTTGTTAGTAAATAATGCCCCACATTTTTGCCTCAGAACATCTATTGTTAAGAGAGAGAACCTGGTGACATACATCAACATTTCTTGTCCTTTCCTATTTTTCTATATTATCTCCATCACGTTTTATGGCTGCATGCCATCTTTGTGTATTCCCTGCTGGTAAAAGCTCTTATGGAGGCATAGCCATGTTTTAATTGCATGACTGACACACTCGTCGCCTTCAACAATGTATGTTCCCCATAGAGAATCTTCAAGCTGTCCTAAGAGATGGAGTGTGTGTGTGTGGTAAGATTTCTGCTGAATTCTTGTCCGAATGAACACACTGCAAATGATTTTTGAGGCTATTCAGAGTCTTCAGGTATGCCTCTGAATAGAAGGTTGACCCTCTCAGGATCACATTCATGAGAATGATGCTATCACAATCCTTGAAGATTGTCACCATGAATTTTCTTTTGTGGTAAATGACAATGCTGCACTCCATGGATTGCTTTTTTGTTTCTGGCACAAAGTGGTGCACCCAGCTTTTTGTTCCCCATGACAATCCATAACAGAAAGGCCTCTCCATCAGTTTCAAAACACTCCAACAATTCAGATGAAATGGCGTTTCTTTGAATAATTTGGTGGTCCACTGTGAGCATTCATGGAACTCATTGTGATGACCTGAGAATCATTGCAGACACGCTTCCTATGCTGATAGACAAATGTAGAGCCAATTAGTGTGTCAGCTATTTTGTGTTCCATTTGAGCTGCTTGTAGTTTCCTTCTACCACAGCTGGGCCTGTCTCTTTTCCCAACTTTGTGTCTTCATGGGAGACAAACCAAGATCAGTCACAGAAGTATTTAATTGCTCATCTGCTGTGGTTGTAGGTGGCTGATACTCTTCGTCACTGTCATGTAAATTATCAGGATATTCATTGATTTAACAGTGTAACACATGTGGAACATAACTTTTGTCCTGGTTTCATGCTAAGTCCTATGCACTGATTCACTTTCAATCATGTTTCTAACAGTTTCTCTGAGGCTACACTTTATTGTCTTCTTATGAATCTGAAATGGATCAAAAAGACTTCTTTGTAGGAAAGAGTACTTACCCAGAAACACTTTCATATTATGCTCACAAACTCTAAAGTTTCCTGGAACTGTACTTCTTGTGCCCACAGGATGTATCCCGGATATCCATAGCAACAAATCTTGGTCCGATTCATCCAGATCATACAGTACAAAACGAATGCCACATTTTGTTCCATATGTTGTTTTGACATTCAGATGCTTGTGCTCTACCAATACTGCAAATTGGTTGAACAAAAGCACCACTAGTACTCTCTTCTGCCTCCACACTGACTTTCCAGAACAGTACTGAGCAGTCTAAACTAGAATCTTAAAAGCATAAGTGACCTGTAATTGCTGCTTGTTTCCTTTGTTGTTCCTACCAACAATGACTCATTCTGTCCCTGAAAACTACAATTGTTTAACTTTGTTGCCTAATGGTTTCCAACAATTGCTGAGCTTTATCTGAAGCAGTGTCTGCATCATCACTATTACTTACTAAATCGTGCTAAAAGAAACATAACAAAATACATCTGTCAACTTTCATTGTACACAAATGCCTTGCAGTAACAAGTTGAAATTTTGCCACACATTATATTATGCAGAATGAGATTTCACTCTGCAGTGGAGTGTGCGCTGATATGAAATTCTTGGCAGATTAAAACTGTGTGCCCGACCGAGACTGGAACTCGGGACCTTTGCCTTTCGCGGGCAAGTGCTCTACCATCTGATCTGCCGAAGCACAACTTGCACCAGGTCCTCACAGCTTTACTTCTGCCAGTATCTCGTCTCCTACCTTCCAAACTTTACAGAAGCTCTCCTGCGAACCTTGCAGAACTAGCACTCCTGAAAGAAAGGATACAGCGGAGACATGGCTTAGCCACAGCGTGGGGGACGTTTCCAGAATGAGTCATGCTTCGGTAGCTCAGATGGTAGAGCACTTGCCTGCGAAAGGCAAAGGTCCCAAGTTCGAGTCGAGTCTCGGTCGGGCACACAGTTTTAATCTGCCAAGAATTTCATATCAGCGCACACTCTGCTGCAGAGTGAAATCTCATTATGCATAATATAATGTGTGGCAAAATTTTGTACATGAGTGTTCCACACTTGGTAGCATTGGTGTGCTAAATTTCAGTTAAATCTGAGACGATCAGCTGGAACATTTTCTCAAATTGGTTGAATTGACGTGGAATGACCATCTGTCCAATAGCATTATCCCCATACACAGTGCAAATGTTTCTGGCTGCTCCTGCTGCTGGCACCTCTATTGAACTCTAATGGAGGAATGTCGGAAATGTTGTTCAGATTTTCTGTTTGGCACTCCCATTTTCTAGTGTCCACAGCTGCATTCACGATCTCCAGTTGACAGTGTGTAAACTGAAATAGCAACAGTGTACTACAAATAAAAAATGACAGCTGCTAAATAAAACCATAACAACTGTAAAGCCAACATGCAAAACAAAATTCTTCAAACTCGTGCACGAGGCTGTGCGGAACATTCTTCAAGAAATGAACACTGTAGAGGATGACAAAGAACAACAGCTCAGAAACTTGAGGACACGGACTTCACACACAAGTGAGGAACTTTGTGAAACAAGCAAAAGTGTTATAGTTAATACTGTCACAAATATCAAGAATGGATAGGCACAATAAGAAACAGTAGTATGCAAATCAATATGGTGCCTGGTGTTTGCTGTTACCAACCAGTTGCAGGCTACATGACACACAAACATCACTACTGTCACATATGATTGATGGAAGAATCACTAGTTGTAGTGCAACAACTTCTTGTATAGTCAAGATGTTGGCTTTTCCAACTCTCAACCAAATTGTTACTTTCAGTCTTAGGATGTCTTCGGACTATGCTGCAGATCTGTCACCATAAGCTTCATTCTCAAAATTGTAAAAAATATACTGAATAAATATTGAAATTACCATTCTCAGTGTTCTGTTGTATTACCATGACATATTGCGTGCTGTGAAGACAGATAAAAGCAGAGTGAGATATATATTGAAGCTGAAGAGCTGTATTTTATCATATTCACATACAGGTGATAGGCAAAATGTGAACACCTGTACTTACCTTGGGAATGGTTTATTATTAAGGTGTTGGACCCCAATTTGTTCATAATACAGCTGCAATTCTACTTGGAACACTTGGCATATGATTATTGTGACATTTGAGGATTGTATAGTCTCCAGTGGAATGTTGCGCCACTCTTCAATCAGAACCTCTTCTAACTCCCATAGTGACAAGGAGGGAGAAATCTGCTCCGAAGTCTGTGCTCCAATACTGTCAACAAGTATTTAATAATGTTAAAAGTCCGGGGGCTGTGCTGGCCAGGGAAGATGCTGCTGTTCAGTTGTATGCTTATCATACCACGATTGTACTGTCCTGGTTGTGTGAATAGGTACACTGTTGTCCTGAAATAGAGAACTATTGTTGGGAAGAACATTTGAATCATAAGATGCAGCTGTTGATGTAAAATGTTCCCATAATTAACTGTTGTTATAAGACTTTGATGGAACCAGCAGAACAGCATGATATGGCTGCCCACACCATCACACGTCCACGTCCACCTCCGTGCTCAACCATTGGAATCGAGCAATCAGGACTGTAGGCTTGTTTTGGCGTTCTCCATATATAAACCCAGCCCAATCTTGGAATAATGAAAACCTTGATTTGTCGGAACACATGACGTGTTTCCACTGATCAGTCGTCCAGGATCTATGCTTC